>NC_056740.1:394977545-395012545 GCF_019279795.1 Protopterus annectens | reverse complement strand
TTGTAATTCATGTAGTACATAGCCCAGGATGTCAACTGGTCCCATGGATGCTGTATTCTTAGCTTTGGAGAGTGTGGTTTCTACCTGTGTGGCCATGATTACCAGAATTTGGCAATCTTTTGGTACTGAGATGGGCCCTTTAGGGGGTGTGAGGGGAGTGAAGTTTGCACTAAATAGATCTGCCAAAATACTGGCAATATCCTTGGGATCAGTATATTTAATGATATTCTGTTGTAGCTCAGAGCAAATGAGAACACCGACCTCCGACTTTTAAAAATGCTGAACACCGAAGTTCCGAACCGCAAAATCTTACCCCCTTTTTGACCCATGTTAGCACTTGTTTTTAGGTGTAGAGCATTTGGAAATGTCAATGGTCTGTGTTTTTGTGACATTTTGAAGAATTGGAATTATGGGTTTCGCTCAATGGTGTTTACAATATGCAGTGTTAAGCAATGTGCGCTTGACAAAATCACCACTAATTCCATGGACAACCACAAAGCATTCTATAGCTATGTCAAGAATCTTGATGGCAACACCCAGATCTGCTCTGAGTTACAGCACAAAGGCAAGAAAATTACAGAACCAACTGATATTGCCAACATCCTGGCAGATAGGTTCAGTGCTAACTTTACCCCCCTCTCACCCCCTAAAGGGCCCATATCTATACAGGAAGAATGCAGAGTCCCTGTAATCACAACTACGCAGGTAAAAGATGCACTCTCTAAAGCCAAAAACACAGCATCCATGGGACCGGACAACATCCCAGGCTCCATCAGTAACCTGATGAAGCACAATTCGTTTGTGTGAAAGCGCTTGTTCCTGTTTTACCTCCTACAATAAATGCTACTTGGATTATATCGTGGTGGTTTCAAGCAATTTCTTCATTACAACATCCCAGGCTGCGTTTTACACGAACTTCAGAACGAACTGGCTCCCCACTTAAGCACCATGTTCAATAATAGCCTCGCATCAGGCTTTGTGCCCACTGAATGGAGCACAGCAACAGTTATCCCACTCCACAAAGGGGGAGCCACCACTGATCCCAGGAACTATCGACCTATTAGCCTGACGAGCCTGGTCTGCAAGGCCATGGAACGTATCATCATGGAACTCATAAACAAAGACATTGGTAACCTCCAAACTCTGGATCCCACCCAGTTCGGGTTTGTGAAAGGCAGATCATGCCTCCTGAACCTGATCGACTTCTTTGAGGCAGTCACCAAAGCCGTAGATGAGGGTAAGGTGGTTCACACAGCCTATCTTGACCTCACTAAGGCTTTCAACACCATCCCCCATTCTGGAATTATAGCTAAACTCACTAAGCTAGGTATAAATCCCTACTTCACATGATGGGTTGCCAACTGGCTCACTGACAGAACCCACACTGTAAAAGTTGCAGACTACAAATCTGACCTCAAAGCAGTGACAAGTGGAGTACCACAGGGTTCCGTCCTGGGACCTCTCCTGTTTGGTATCTACTTCTCTGTAGTACAGGCTAACACAGAAGGCCTCTGGCTAATGAAGTTCGCAGATAACTGCAAACTAGGAGCCATAGTCAAGTCCCCAAATGATGTGGACATCCTACAGGAGGGCCTCGCTGAGACAGATGCCTGGTGTCAGAGCCATGGCCTCAAGCTCAATGCCAAAAAGTGCAGTGTCATCCCCTTTGGTAAAAACTCTGTACCCATGAACTACCACATAGGCAGCAATCTACTTAACACTGAATGCATGATAAGAGACCTTGGGACCCAGGTGGACAGTAGTCTCTCATTTGATAGTCACATTGCCACAGTAGTCAGGAAGTCCTTCTACATGGTACACCTCATCATAAAAGGGTTCTCATCCAGGAAAAAAGAGGTCATTGTTCGCCTCTACTCGACACTCATTAGACCCATTATAGAGTACAATGCCCCTTTTGGAATGTACCTGACAAGATATCTGCAGCAGCTGGAAAGGCCACAGAAGTACCTCACAAAGAGGATTACTGGCCTCAAACAAATGCCCTACACTGACCGCCTCAAAAAACTCCAACTTTACTCCGTAGCTTATCGCCTAGTCCGAAGTGATCTCTGCCTAACATATAAAGCTATGTCAAACCCAGAGCTGTTGGACATGCTACACCTAAAGAAATCCCAATACCTCCGAGCTACACACTCTAGGGACCTAAATCTTGTCACCACAATAAACAGGACATGCTGGTGGGATAGATTCCTGTCCCACAGACTTCCCATACCCTGGAACAGGCTAACCATCTATGTCAAGCAAAGTTCTTCATTAGCACTCTTCAAGAAAAATCTTGATGAGTGGATGGGAAATAGGAAATACACCCCGGGGATCACTTCTGTGTCTCTGCTCAACAGTGGCACAGGAAAATAACTTTCTTGGGTGGCGTAAGCCATGGAACCTTGTTGGCTAGGTTTACGTAGGCCCTTGGGCCAATAGCCTAGTACCTACCTATGAACCTATGAACCTATGGTAAACCACATGTATGTGTGTGTATACATATATATATATATATATATATATATATATATTTTTGTTTTACGTATGCACATGCATATATATATATATATATATATATATATATATATATATATATATATATATATATATATATATATATATATATATATATATATATATATACACACACACACACACACACACACACACACACACACACACACACACACACACACACACACACACAAAACACCACACAGGCAAACACACATGCACCTACCTAACTACACCACAACAAACAAAACAACACACACAAACACAACATAAAATGCAAACACACCTACCCTACCTATAAGCAGCAGGTCAAGCCCCCATGCACCCCCCATGTGGGAGGCTGCGCCCCCCCACCCCTACTTATATATACTAACTCTGAGGTTGCACTAAACACACAAACACACAAAAAACACCACTACACACACTCACACATACTAAAATCCATACCCAATAACCTTACGTAAACACCACTTACCTGAATCCCCAACTAAATCCACAATTTGCACCGCACATCACGAACATGACACCACGACAGCAGGTTCAACATTTCCGCATTTGAGTTTTGCGTAACTGCACTTTCAACTATTCAGTCTTGAAATACTGAAATTCAGTGTTTCGAGATTGTCTAGTAAACCCGTATGTGTATATAGGTTTACCTTTAAAATGTCATGGCTGACTTGTCTGATGCACATATGTGCAAAAGCATCTTTTCAAAAATATGTATTAGCTAAGAAAAAATGCCAAACTCATAACAGCGAATGCTAGTGTGCATTCACTGTTATGAATTTGGCATTTTGAGTGGAGATCGCACTATAGTGGGGATTTGGAAATGCACCCTTTCCCTAATTGTAGTGCTGTCTCGGACTTAGTATATATAAGTAGCAGGGGGTATGGGGATGCAGGGGGGCTTGCCCCCTGAAAAAACATTTATAGCAGAAACCCGGAAATGAGGTAGGGCTGGATTCACGAAGACTTGCACGGAGTCTTAGAGTAGAGTAAGACTCCATGCAGCCATCATGTCCGACGAGCGATCCAGAAACAGCCTGTAGGGGCGTGTAAGAGAGCTCCTAAAACGGCTCTTACACGGACAGGGCTGGGATATGCAAATTACCTCAACTGCAGGCGAAAGGCATGCAAATGAGGTAGATTTGCGATTCAGGAAACCCGAACTTGTCTGAGTAAGAGCAGTGTTATTTGCAGAAATGTACTCAGTTGACAACTGAGTACCATTCTGCAAATAGCAAAACGGAGCCGTGACAGCTCCAAATAAAGGTTGCATCCAGTGCAGGAAGCATGCCAATGGCCAAATATACGGCCATGTGAAATGTTTCCTGATGCAATATGAAAATAATAATAATTTTTTTTTTTCCGATTTCCGATATTTAAGTGTAGTGCAGCGCCGCGCAAATGGGGTGTGCTCTAAAACCCAGAATACTAAAAATTAAAACCCACAAATGTGGATTTTATTGAAATTGTTAATGTACAATGCAAGGGAATGGCAGGCTGAAGACAACATGGCCACCGAGTAGAGGTTGCTAAGGGGGGAAGCTCAGTCTAAGACATGTAACCAAGCATTAGTAGGCAATCCTATGTAAATGAGCGTTAGGATAGTGAATTGCAAGTTTACATAGAAAATGAGCATGGCCAGTGGAGTGTAGGAGTAGGATATGGGGAGTAACAGAGTAGAAGATAGGTGACATCATGAGGGGGGTATGTATGAAAGAAGTGAAGCTCATTGGAGCAGAGTGGCATGTGTCAGCTGTCATTCACACATCATGGAAAGAGGTGTGTCAACAGGTAGGCTCGGGAAAGGCAGGAAATGGAAGGTGTATGCCATGGATAACATCAACATTTCTTGCTGAGCGGGTATGCGTGTGTGTGTGCGGTTAAACCCGAGTAAAACAGAGTGCATGGGTGTAAGCGTGAGTGCGCGCGTTTAAGCCGGAGTAAGCATGTATAAGGCTGTTTAAAGAGTTGCAAGCGTGTTTGCGCTGGTGTGCATGCGTTTTATCCCAAATAAGCAAGTTTTAGTCCATGTAAGCATGTGTGCGCACGTGTTAGCTGCTGTACGCATGTTTGCGCTTGTGTCTGCGGTGCTCCCCCCCCCCCGAGGAAACAGAAAGGAAAAGGGAAGCACAACAAATAGTAGGAAGCTACCAGGGAGTACTAGCAGAGCTAGCAGGTGAAAACAATCAGAATCAGGCAATTACACAGGCAGTACACTAGCCCAGCCCAGCCTAGCACTTAAAACTCTGCAAACAACAGTCCATTATGTTTCTCACAACAGACCCTGCAGTAAGCTAATAGAAGTGAAAACTGAAAAAGCTTTACTGAGACACAAAGAAATGTTAGGGGCTGCCATTGCTGTTATAAGGCAACATATGCAACATGCTGAGGGTGGTGACAATGGAAATGCTGCTGGACAACCCACAGTGAGGAGACGGAGAAGAGTGTACAGGCCCAGGGTAACCTACCAGGGGTTACATGAGCTGGAGATAGTGGAGCGCTATAGAGTGGACAGAGACCTCCTGCAGCAAATTGTTGAGCTGTGCAGGCCATGCCTCACACACAGAACCAACAGAGGGGAACCCATCCCAGTGGAAACCAAGGTATGTGTTGGCCTATGAATATTAGCAACAGGTACCTTCCAGAGACCAACTGGTGATATGATGGGGATATCACAGGCATCAGCATCCAGGGTACTACACCAGTTCCTGGATGCCATGTCAGCACATGTCGGTGATCATGTATATTTCCCCAATTCCCGTGAGGTATTGACCAGCAATATGCATCTCTTCCAGCAAATAGAGGAATACCCTGAGGTAGTGGGTGCAATAGACTGCACGCACATACGCATCAAAGCACCAGCCGGTGAGCGGGGTAGGGTCTACTTCGACCACGAGGGCTTCCTCTCCATCAACTGCCAGGTCATGTGTGATGCCCAGGGCATAATGCTGAATGTGTGTGCAGGCTGCCCTGGAAGCTACCATAATTCCCATATCTGGCATCTGACGCAGCTGTACCAGACATTTGCCAATGGGGACATCCCACATGGTCACCTAGTGGGGGATGCTGGCTATGCACTGGTGCCGTGGCTGATGACACCCATCAGAAACGCACACACGCCTGAACAGGAACGCCATAATGAGGCACATGCACAAACACGTAATGTAATTGAGCGTGTGTTTGGGCTGCTCAAGTCATGGTTCCAGTGCCTTGACACATCTGGTGGAGCCTTGCAGTACTCACCAACTACATGTACCCAAATTGTCATGGTATGTGCTATGCTACATAATATGATCCTGCAAAAACAGCTGCAGCAGGACCAGCATAGGCCTGGGCCAAACAGCCCCCACCATTGCCAAGGCCATCACAGGCAGAGAGTGACTCGGAGGAAGAACAACTTGAGCCTGCCCCAGTAGGCAGAAGGAGGCATGCCCAGTATGCTTTGGCCTTGGCAAAGAGGCAACGCATAGCACATACACTGGCTCAGTAGGAACTCTGGAAATGATACCTCTCTCCGACTCGCACATATAGTAAATGGGATGCCTAAGTTGACACTACCTGCTTTAAAACATGTACAGGGAGTGTAGTATGTGCATCCGACATAGGCAGCCCTGCAGCACCACCTAAGGCATGATTGCCATGTGTTAAGCAATATAAAGCAGTGCTAAACATCATTTACCACCATGTAGTATATGCAAACAAAATTGCACACACCAACTAGCACAACTGTGGTCAATGTTCAGTAATATTGGGCAACATCCAGCAATGTTGGTGAATATTGAGCAATCTCAGACAAGCCTGGTCTAAGTAGGGCATAGCTGAACAAAAGCCAACATGCTCATATTTGCTTAACTGGCCCTTAAGCAATCTGGTCTGCTCAGTATGAAAATATAAAGCAGTGATGGGCCTCGAACCCAGGATACTGTGCACAATAGCCAAGGTACTTAACCACTAAACCATGACAGTATTGCAGAGGTCAGCCTGTATGAAGGAATGTTGATAAGTCTATGCAAAGTATTTCATGGAAACCCTGCAGGCACAGCATAATCCTTGTTGAGTTATGACACAAAGGTGAGTCCTGCAGTGAGAACAGAACCTGACTTCCAACACACACAGTATAAATGTTAATATTGGTCATGTTCGCACACATCAACAAATGTAGTGGACCTCAGATAGCGACATACTGAAAGGTCACACTGGGCATGCTCACACACCTGAATAAATGAGACAAATGTCAGGCAACAAAACACGAAATGGCAGAACTGGGCATGCTCACACACTTAGGCCATGTCTGAGTACAGCAGTGGGCCACGCATATCTGGCAGTTGCATGTGTTAACCCAGGAACCTGTCACTATACAGCAATCCGCCCTGTGCACACAGTTATATGACAACAGACACATCTATAATATAGTGGAACCCTGTCATAATCAAATATGTTCTCCAGATACCGAAGTTGTTCATAGAAACTGGTAAAGCAAAGATGATAAAGACCTGCAAACAGTATCAGCAATAAACATTGTGCATCTTGAACATTAGCATAGGTTCAGAGGTCGATACGAGGCTATCTGCCCTAGGGCATGTACAAGCCTAGCCAGAGTGTGTTTGGCATTCGCAACCCTGTCAGATTACTACACTGTGTGGGTGAATAGTAGGTCACACAGGATAGCCCATGTACTTTTAGGCTAGTGTGCCTCTGTCTAGCAGGGACACAGAAGATAACCCATGAGTAAACATACGATCACCCATACAGTCATCAAGATGTCTCCTGTAGGTGGTCAGTGGGTGGCTCTGCCTATGTGAAACTGGGATTACATTCTGGAGTGAGTGGAGCCTCTGGGATAAGAATCTGTCCCTCCACAATGTCCTATTAACATCTGTGCTGAGGTATACATCCCTGGAGTGTGTAGCTCCAAGGGAGTCGGATATCCTGAGGTGGAGCATGTCCAGTAATTCTGGGTTGGGTACATCTGTAAACAACAGGCACACATCATATCTGAGTAGGTGGTGAGCGACTGAGTAGAGCTGGAGTTACTGCATCTGAACTGTGCAGGGCATCTGTGTGAGTCCCTAGATCTGCTTGGTGAGGAACTTCCGTGGCCAGTACAGTTGCTGTAGGTGTCAGGTAAGGTACACCCCAAATGTGACATTGTAACCAAGCATGGATGTGATGAGTATAGGGGCACAATGACCTCACTCGATGCAGATGTGAAACCATATGGGATAAGGTGGCCCACATAGAAGGTGTGTCCAACCACTTTGGCAACGTGAATGTCAAAGGTGACAGTAGGAACAAGTCATGTCCCCAAACCCCTAACAACTCCTACCGTATGTAATGGAGTACTACCTATGTGGTAATGTGTGGGCATGTTGTTACTCCCAAAGGGGATGACTATGCAACTAATGGCATTTAGCTGTAGACCATGACTCAGGCACCAGTCATCCATCTCTTTGAGACCCTGTTTGAGTATGCATGTGGCAGCTGGAGAGTTGATCATGGCACCCAGTTTGCAGTCAAGTGCAAACATGTTCAGCCATATTCCCCCTGTGGTAGCCTGTACGTCAGACAAATATATACTGAACAAGAGAGGTCCCAGGACCGAGCCGTGTGGGATGCCACATGTAACTGGTGTATAGTCAGACATGGCACCTGCAATTCTGACCATGTGGGTGCTATCCCTGATCCAGGTATCAATCCATCGTGTGAGATATGTGTCCATATCGACGCTGGTGAGCCTATGCATAATGGCCCAGTGGGTTATTGTGTTGAAGGGTTTTGCAAGATTCAGGTAGGCCGTGTGGACAGCCGTCCCTATATCAATGGACCTGTTAGCCATTTAAAGAATACAAACAGGTTCAAGAGGCAAGATCTGCTCACAACAACACTGAAATGTGTAGGACACAGTGTCTGTAGGTTCTCGATGTCTATGTGTATGAGTCCCATGACAATATGCTCCATAGCTTTGCAGAACAGGCTACTTAGGCTTATAAGGCAATATTGTCTGTGGTCCATTCTGGCACCAACTCTGTGGAGCGGGACCACTTTCGCTGTATGCCATTCCTTGGGTACATATCCTGTGGTAACTCCGATACTGAACAGTGATGTAATGTGAGGGTTGCGTCTGTCGTGATGCTCGTGTAAGATGCAGGCTGGGACACCGTCTGGTCACATTGATACTGTGATGTATGCTTTGGGGAGGGCAGCACTCACCTGTTACTGTGTGATGTCGGGGAGGTTATACTCTGTTGGGATGGATAGTTGCTCCTTAGGGGGGATGGGTGGGAGACATCTGCACGGAACCTGTTTTCCAGGATGTTGGCAATGCCAGTGGGTTTAGGGTAGGTTTAGTCAGTATGCAGTAACTCACAGCATATCAGTGAGTGTCCACCCAGGTTCCTGACATAACTGAAGAAGGCCATGTGATAGTCCTACGTGTCTGTTGCAATTGTCTGGTAGAAGCGGCCCTTAGAAAAGTTCATGAGCAATTGTAGCTGTCTGCTAGTACAGATCACAGATGCCTTCCCAGTCTGGGATTGTGCTCTATCATGTAGTAGCTTCCTCCTGATGTTGTACAGCTTATTAATGGCTGGGGTCTACCAGACAGGTCCCCTGCCATTGGAGTAGTGAGTCCTGTTGTTATTTGGGATAGCACAATCCATGCAGTCCACTAGGTGTCCATAGAATGTGTATGCAAAGAATGCAGCAGTGTGAGCCATATTTGCCACTGTCTCAGAGTCTCTGAAGGATACCACCTTGCTTCAGTGAAGTGAGACGTTGGCTCATGAGAAGTTCACCAAGATTACCCAGGATGGGTGTGTGGAGGGTATATGTATGTCCAGTGAGATACATGTATGTTCTGACCTTACTAATGAGGGGTATATCGCTGGTGTGGAACATAGAGTCCCCATGTTGGTGATGATCAGGTCCAACATGTATTCCCCCTTGTGGCTGTGCTGACTGGTTGTGCCATAGCATATGAGTCTACAAATTGTAGCGACTGTTGGGTGAGGGTGTCTGGGCTTGAGTAATATCCCCAGTCAATATTTGTGTATATGAAGTCACACAATATGATGGTGTTTGTGGAGACCTTCATAGTCTACATAGTTCCCACGAAAGCCGAGTGTGATTCCTGAGTGCTACTAACCCAGAGGTGTGTGTATCTGTGATGTATATGGATACTCACCCTAGTTGTGTTGTCTGTTCCAAGTCTTGTTGTCAGACAGCATGGTATGAAACATAACCTGGTAGTGCTGGTGTGCATAATCGAGCCTGAACCAGGCGTCTGTCAGTGCACAGCTATAACTATCCTCCATACTGAGGAGATTCCTGAGTGGCCGCAATATGAGGTTAACACAACTGTTGTTGAGCAGCATTACCCTTAGTTTCATTTAACCTGTAATGTCTATGGAGGTGGGTTTGTCTTCTGAGCCCTGCTTAAAAAAAGGCACTATGGTGGTAGCAAGAGCCTTAGCCAGCATTCCAAAGTCCAAGGGTGACAGGTGCAAGCTGTCCATAGTGAAGCTACATGGCATGTTGAGCATGTCACCATACGCTGACAGACACTGCATCCCCTATGAATGAAACAAATGTGTTAGGCAACTGTTAAATGTGATATGTGTGTCCGTATACTGTGACATCATAATTGGTGGGTGTAAGATGCTAGACAAGGTCAGGGTCATACTGGCCTGGGCTACATGATCAGAGTGTTCCTCCATGTATCATGTCATGTGGTCCAGGGAGTAACATCTGAGGTTATACACACCAGCATGGACAATGATGATGCCAGTCCTGTACTTGCTTTGGAGTGACCTGACTGCCTGTGTTATGCGGCAGATCCTGGCACCTAACAGACAGCCCAAAGTGACTATTCCCTTGTTAGGGCTGGTGAGTGGTACGTCAGTGTGTCTGACAATAAGTGTCACCTATTACAAGTGTATTAGGTGTGTTGTTTAGCCCGAAGGGCAGTGACTGTGTGGCACACTGACATTGTGAACTATGTGATATGTGGGTATTGTAGTGGGGTAGCAGGTGTGTGTGTGCCTGCTTTGGAGGTCTCTCCTGCTTAGGTAGAGTGCATTTACAGCATCTGAGTATGTCTATGTGTGATAATGTGGTTTGAGTGCTGTTGCTAGAGGATATGTGAGACTTATATGTGGTGTGTGTGGTTACCTTCACCACCTGATAGACTGTGCCAGTCATGGGTCGAGAGAGTTCAGCACCCTGTATGTCTATATAGGTGCATCTCACACATATATCTGAGTTTGTCGGGAGGAGGAGAGGGTTGTCAGTGTACATGAGGCAGATGTGACATTGTGTCAATATCACAATATCCACCAGCTGGACTGAAGAGTACACACAAAACTGACCCCTGGACATGCCAGGATATTATCATGACATACTCTGTAGCCTGATCACAAAGGATCAGTAGGGTGTTAAGTGTGTAAAAGAGTATAATAGGGATTAGTGCTCATGTTCGTTGGTGTTTTGTAAAGAGTAGCTGAGAAGGAGTCCAGACTTAATCATGACACCTCCTCAGCTATGTCATAAATAGCAATGTACACCCATATATGTCCTGAGTCAGGGCCAACTGTACCTGAGTGACAATGCCGACATCATGACAGACAGGCCCATATGTACATACCCATCTCCCACTTACAATAGTCCATATCATCATACCAGGAGCTATCACATGTAGAATGGATGAGCAGCTACCCCCACTGCCAAAAGCATGGCAGCAAGTGGAATACATTGATTCCCAATATGTGTCATGCACAAACTACAGAACAAACAGATCATGCACCTGAACAGTCAGCTGAGCCTCACCCCCTACACAGGATGTGGAACTGTTGAATTTGTCACAGCTACATATGGCATTCCCACAAGTGTTGGTGCACAACACACCATGGGAAGTCAAGTCCAGTATGCCTATGAAGTCTTATCTGCAAGGTCATGGAGTCCATCATGGTTGCAGTCATAAACAGAGCTATTGGAAGCTGACATACACACAACCCTACCAACTGTGGTATGTTCATGTGCGGATCATGGTTCCCAAACATGCTAGACTGCTTGCAAGGCAGCCACCCAGGACATACATCAATGAACACATCTACACATGTGTCACATAGACTTTGAATAGCCCTTTATCAACAACCCAGACACATGTAGTATCCACAAAACCAACAAGCTGTGCATAAATATGTGTTGACATATGACGGAATGTCAGTGTGTCCACTGATAGATCACACAAGGTAAGGATTGTGAGGTCTTGTTCAAGCTGTTGACACCTGCTGACCCACATGGACCATTCCTGGAATGGCATAAAACAAAGTGTACACACATCACCATGTCCAGTCTGATGATGTCACCATCCTATAAATACAGCAGGAGAAGGGAAACCAGCCAGTAAAGCAAATAGTGCGCCATGTTAATGTGTCTTTCTCTAATATCATAACATAGTTAGGTAGGGGTTTGGATCCTGCAAACAGTGAGTTTGTGTGTGTGTGGGGGGTGTGTGTATGTGTGCAGTTTCCTTTGAGAGGTGTTCCCTTTTTGGAGATTGGGAAAACTCACTAAAAGAGGTACATTCCTCTTTGGAAAGTCTGATGATGTCACCATCCTACAAATACAGCAGGAGAAGGGAAACCAGCCAGTAAAGCAAATAGCGTGCAGTGTTAATGCATCTCTCTCTACTGTCATAACATAGTTAGGTAGGGGTTTGAATCCTGCAAACCGGGGGTGTGTGTGTATGTGTGCAGTTTCCTTTGAGAGGTGTCCTCTTTTTGGAGACTGGGAAAACTCACTAAAAGAGGTACATTCCTCTTTGGAAAGTCTGATGATGTCACCATCCTACAAATACAGCAGGAGAAGAGAAACCAGCCAGTAGAGCAAATAGCGCGCTGTGTTAATGCGTCTCCTTGTAGTATCATAACATAGTTAGGTAGGGGTTTGAATCCTGCAAACAGTGAGCATGTTGGGGGTGTGTGTGTATGTGTGCAATTGTCTTTGAAAGGAGTGCCCTTTTTGAAGACTGTGAAAACACCACTAAAAGAGGTACATTCCTCTTTGGAAAGACTGATGATGTCACGAACCTACAAATACAGCCGGAGAAAGGAAACCAGCCAGTAAAGCAAATAGCGTGCCGTGTTAATGTGTCTCCCTGTAGTATCATAACATAGTTGGGTAGGGTTTGAATCCTGCAAACAGTGAGTGTGTGGGTGTGTGTGTGAATGTGTGCAATTGTCTTTGAAAGGAGTGCCCTTTTTGGAGACTGTGAAAACACATTAAAAGAGGTACATTCCTCTTTGGAAAGACTGATGATGTCACCATTCTACAAATACAGCAGGAGAAGGGAAACTAGCCAGTAAAGCAAATAGTGTGCCATGTTAATGCGTCTCCCTGTAGTATCATAACATAGTTAGGTAGGGGTTTGAATCCTGCAAACAGTGTGTGTACGTGTGCAGTTTCCTTTGAGAAGTGTTCCATTTTTGGAAACTGGGAAAACTCACTAAAAGAGGTACATTCCTCTTTGGAAAGTCTGATGATGTCACCATCCTACAAATACAACAGGTGAAGGGAAACCAGCCAGTAAAGCAAATAGTGCACCGTGTTAATACATCTCTCTCTAGTATTATAACATAGTTAGGTAGGGCTTTGAATTCTGCAAACAATGAGTGTGTGTGTGGGGTGTGTGTGTATGTGTGCTGTTTCCTTTGAGAGGTGTTCCCTTTTTGGAGACTGGGAAAACTCACTAAAAGAGGTACAATCCTCTTTGGAAAGACTGATAATGTCACCATCCTACAAATACAGCCGGAGAAGGGAAACCACTCAGTAAAGCAGGTAGTGCGCCGTGTTAATGCATCGCTCTCTAGTATCATAACATAGCTAGGTAGGGGTTTGAATCCTGCAAATACTGACTGTGTGTGTGTCACTGTTGATCAATGCGGTGTGGGTTTTGCTTTTACTATGGTATGACATAGTATGATTACAACAGAAAGTGCATTGCACACATCTATCTGTGTGGCAAATATATATGTGTACATGTCCCCTCAATCAGTACATAGGTGTGAAGCCTGCATACTACATGAATACATTTGTTTCCATTGACAAGTTGTACCGCTGCTTCTCAGATCATAGGTCACATATGTATGTATGTGACAAGGCCGTCCACTGTCATGTTCTGTGGCTGAGGTCATCTGTGGCACACACACCCATGACAGTTACTTAAGAGTAGTGTGAATGAGGGTATATGCCTGGGGTATATGTCAGACATGGTCATACACAACAAAGACTGCCAAGAATGGACAGTCTTTATAGGTGTACGACTGCCTTGTGGATATGCATTCAGACCTCTAATGTCTTATGTGATACACCTTTGGACTCTACAATACCTATGGATATGTGGATACCAAGGGACACATGACATAACATGAGGCTGTATGTACACATTGGTACCCAACATACATGTTGAGGGCTACCACCTCTGTGGTACTGACGGGATAGTATGTATAGTACATGAGGATGACTATGCCATAATCGGCTTACTGCTATACAGCATGTACCAGACAACAGGTATCTGTCTGTATGATACCCTTGTGTAGGATATGCATCCCATCCAGGGAATGCATTGTAGGCCAATCCATGCATTTCCAGATTTGGATGGACACATCCCTAGTGTGTCTGCATGTACCTAAGGGGGCTATATGCCAAAAAGGTGTGGTCACAGGAATGGGTGGCGGACATTACCACTGGTTAGTGTTATAGTGTAGCACCGGAAGGATCCAATTGTTACTGGGTTCCCTACTACTGTGTGTCATTTGTCAGGACATCATCCAATGATTGCTTATAGTCATGCTGTTGAGGTTGTGTATACTACCAGACCGCAAATCATTGACAGATATTAACGGTATCTCCCACAGCATAGTGTCAACCCATGTCATACACACGTCTACCCATGTTAGTACATAACTGTAGTAGAATGCATACTGACCATTGAAAGATACTATGAGATGTTAACAATGTGTACAACAGGGTATGCCACACATCCCATGTGTCCACTATGCACATACATCCAGACAGTGCGCACCCACCATGTTCACAGATGTACACTTGCTAATCTGTACTGCACAAACACAGTTGACCAGCAAATGTAACAGATGAAATCAGCCCAATATATAAGTAAATAAAATGATTTAATAGAATAAATAACAGACCGGTTTCGGCAAAAAAATGCCTTCTTCAGTGTTGGAAAAAACAGACATAAATAAATGCAATTAAACATGCAAATAAATACTTTTGGCTTACCAATGAGCACCCTGATAAGCCAATACTCATGAATAATACATGAAAATCCAAATCATGGTAAATCTTTGAGACCAAGCTAATATATTATAATGAAAAATTAGAAATAATTCATCCTTAAAAAAACCACAAGTGCAGAATACAGCAATAATATAAATGTAATGTAGGTATATACAATTGCTCATATATATTTTGGTATATAAACAAAATATGTCCAAATGTGAAATATCAATAAACATTACATAGTCAACAATGCACCAGTAGATACTAGCTTCCCTACTGAATTAATGCATATATATTATACATATATTTACTGTGATATTCCAACATGTATGTACAATATTTCGAAATATGAAAAAAAGAAAAATATACCATACTTGATGCTCATGAATAGTGATGCAGGAAATATATTTTGTTTCTCATAAAAAAGTGGTTAAAGATGATCATTGAGTCCAGGTGAAAAGAGTGCACCCAACCTTATAATCCAGTATTTCTCCTTGTGATCCAATATGCCGTGTCACCCTGATGTGTTGCTACGGTCACCAACTATTCTGTCAATGATCATGAACCTAAACTGGGCTTGTTGATGTTTGAAAACATGTCTATACAGTGCATTAGTCTCCTTCTTATTTTTAATGTCACTGCGATGCTCATTTATGCGTGTTCTTAATGGCCTAGAGGTCTGGCCAACATAAAATGCCCCACAATGACATGAGGCCAAATAGACAACCCAGTTGCTGCTGCAATTGCCAAATATTTTACACTCATAGACTTTACTGGTGTTACGACTAGAAAAGTGCTTGGATTTGGTAATCTGTTTGCAGGACACACAATGGCCACATGGAACAGTACCCAATAACTCATGTCCTGTTATAGTTAGTTGTTTATGAATAGCTCCTCCACTTCCAATATGTTTGTAATGTGAAAATAAGGAACCCAATGTTTCCCTTTCCTATATGAGAATTGGCATTGTTCTCCCAAAAAGCATCTGAGTTGTTCGTTGGCCAAAAGAATATTCCAATGTTTGTTTATGATATCCCTAACAGCATAATAATTCCTGCCATATGTGGTAATAAACCTGATGGTAGAAGTCCCTGAGTCTGCCGAAGGAATCTTATAGTCCAACAATGTTTTTCTGTTCAAGTGGGATGATCGTGTCCATGCATTGTTAATGTCTTCAAGTTTATACCCTCTGTTAACAAATCTGTGACAGAGATCAAGACAGGCAACATCGTAATCTGTTTGGTTGGAACTAAGGTGTTTCATACGCATAAATTGTGACACCGGGATGTTCCTGATGGTATGGCGTGGGTGCATGCTTGTAGCATGAAGTAAAATGTTATATTGGGGGTACTTGCGAAATACTCGGGTGGTCAAAGTATGGTCTGGGTTCCTAGATATAGTCACATCCAGAAAATTGATGGTTTGCAAATCCGAAGTAATAGAAAATTCAATACCCCAGATGTTGTCATTTAAATATTTAACAAATTCCTGCAAATATCCAGCATCTGCACACCATACCATCCAGCAATCATCCAGGTACCTACGCCAAATGTCCATTTCCACTAGATATATATTATGGGAATCATCATAAATCATACATTCCTCAAAAAATGCCATGAACAGATCAGCGTATATGGAAGCAAAGGAAGCCCCCATAGCTGTACCTTGGAGCTGCCAGTAACATTGGCCTTGAAAATAGAAGACATTTTTACAAAGTACATGTTCTGTCATGCAAATAAGCAATGTGTTAAACCCTGGTGTGTACAATCCAGCTCTATCTAACCAATATTGGAGAGCTTGTAAACCAGCCCAGTGTGGTATGCTGGTATATAATGCTCTAAGATCTAAAGAGCACATTAACCACCCTGGCTCCAATTGTGTGTCCTCTATGATTTTGAGGAACTGTGTGGTATCCTGCAGCCTTGCCCAGACCAGTCTGTTACTTATTCTATTAAATCGTTTTATTTACTTATATATTGGGCTGATTTCATCTGTTACATTTGCTGGCCAACTGTGTTTGTTTGGTATTTGGTCTGGCCGTGCATCACCTACGGGCATAGCATTTGGTTTCTTCCTAATCTGTACTGCACACATCACGCACGTACTGTCCACTCACTAACACATGCTGGCAACACATTACACTTCAGCCAAGTGGCACATGGGTGGACAATACATACTCAGACCTAACAGTGGTGTAAACAATGCTACATTGACAATCAGAGCTTTGATGCATAATGTCTGCTCAGATATACCTACAAGGATGTCATTACACTTCCTTGTTGACAACTTTCTATTATTGCTACACTGCTATAGTGACACCTTGTGCATCAGCACCATGTTAGCCTGTCCCTCCGTCAATGATGCAGATGACAGGAGGCGGCACAGGTATCATCATATGCACAGGGCGTTTTGTTGTTTGCCAGAGCCTGACACTGACCCATCCAATCGACATGTCTGTGTGTGTGTGTGTGTGTGTGTGTGTGTGTGTGTGTGTGTGTGTGTGTGTGTGTGTGTATGTGTGTGTGTGAGGGACAACAGTACAGCATGGGCCAATATTGATGTAATGTGTGTGTGTATGTGTGAGCCCTAGTTGTTTGGTTAATGTGTGTGTGTGTCTGCATGCACACAGCTCCACCATGTGGCTGCCATATATGGTAGTGTGTGGGAAAGCCACAGACTGTACCTGCTAGGCTGTACAGATCACTGTCTCCGGCCACGGACACAGTACCTGTGCCTGGCAGGGGTGCTACAGACAGTATCGGGTACCAACCCTGACTGGGTACTGTCATCAGAGGCAGCGGTATGACGACTGGACCCATGTCCCTGCTGGGACTGGCCAGAGCCATGTGCACGTGGTCTACTGGGATGGTCAATGGACAGGCCAGCCCTAGCATTGCTGGGGCTGGTACTGCCACTATGGGAGCGGCTGTGAACTGTGGGCCGTCCGCGACCACTGCCAACTGTTGCTGTTGCTGGCATGTGTCGACATCGCAACTGTCCTGCACAGTTCTGGCTCATGGAAGACATGTTGTGGAGGGCACCTAATGTCTCCCCCTAACGTCTATCAATGACCTCGGTGTAAGTCCGGATGGCACTGGCAAGGTCACGGATGCTGTCATAGATAGTGGTGTAATGTGCCCTCTGCATCCTACGTCACTGCCTGGTGTACCATTCCATACGTGCCTGAGCCTGCATTACAGCCTGGAACATACTGGTCGTTGTAAGACCTGTGAGGGCACACCTGCCAGGGGCAATACAACCAGTGGTGCTCCCTCGAGAACCCCTGGACCTCCGCCTATGTGGTACCGTTCCAGGTCTACGGCTATGGCTGCTGTGAGGGGATGCAAGTGCCATGGGTACCACACTCTCCTGGTCAATGCCAACTGTATGCTGTCCCTTGCCTATGGCCATTGGTGGTGAGGAATGTATTGACAGTATGAGTGTGCGCATAGTGTACTGTCGATTGGCAGACCAACGACAGACACTGTCAAATCTTCCTGTGCCAAAATACATGTGTCATCATCACCACTATTCGTGGCAGTGGCTTCAGGTTGCTTGCTGCTTTCAGCAACCCCTAACTCAGCACCTGTGAGAGGAAGACAGGAAACACACTTTACGGTCTGCACATGCACACATGCACACATGCCCACATGCACACATGAACACATGCACACATGCACACATGCACACATGAACGCATGAACACATGAACACATGCACACATGCACACATGAACACATGCACACATGAACACATGAACACATGCACACATGCCCACATGCACACATGCACACATGAACACATGCACACATGAACACATGCACACATGCACACATGAACACATGAACACATGCACACATGCACATATGGACACATGCACACATGCACACATGAACACTAATACACACCTCACTACAGCACATACACACACATACCAGCAATCCAACACATACTCTATAGTGGGTGATGGTGGGTGTCAGTATCACAAGGTAGACATTCACCACACACGTGTCAGCATGCAGAATATGTGTTGCACAAGACCATGCAGTGCAAGTGTAGATGCCCCTATTAAATGGCAGTATACATGGCTTTGATGCAAGTGTGTAGTTGTTCAGTGATTGGCTACACCCTGGAACACAATGTGTACATGGACACAACATTGCTGTGCAGGTATTATCAGCTCTGCAATACCCTGTGCACCATCACTCACAAGTATACATGCCATGGCTGCATGTGTTATCTGTGTGACACATAGATATCCATGTCTGAGTGCAGTGTCTGTGTCCATAGCAGATAATAGTGGGCACGGGTGTAGCACATGCATGCTATGTACACACATGGGATGTGCGGTGCATGTTGACATGAAGGAATCCCAATACTCGACATGGCCAGTGTACAGTGGTTATGGTGAGTGTGGGACATATTGCAGATATGTGGGTGCCAGACATGGCATGGCATGCTACACGACTGCAACATTAAACACCACACATACCCAATGTGTGTCAAGTGACCTATACACCCACTAGCATTCCAGGACATATATGTGACACTTTGTGTGGATAGTGACTGCTGTGCATATTGTGTATACTGGCATATGTAAGCCCACAGACAACATGCTATGCATATTGTGTATAGATGCATATGTTTGCACACACACAACACTGAGGTGCAAAGCAATGACTGCTATGAGTAGTACTGTGGTTACTGTAACTGGATGGGGTATAGTACCCTGTGCCATCATCAACATGCATCTTGTGGTCACTCACAGCTACTAATGTGTGCAAGACCACTGCCTAGCATGCTGTACCTGAACTGCAGTGCCATGGCTACATTCACAATCACACAGCCACCTTGTACATGGGTGTGTGAGGTGCCCAATAGGGAGCATTGCCTAACATGACTGTGTTATGTGTTGCAGAGTGTTGCACAGCCCCATGATAGGCCTCTACCCCTGAGGTACATCATGTGTGTGTGCATGACATGTGGGATACTGAAGTGTGACCTTACAGCGGGTGTGCGGTAATGCCAAATGTAGCATGTTTTCGAGTACTGCATATGATAAATGTGTTCTGCTGTGTACAGCTGTAGCAACTATGCATATCCAATGTGCAGTACAGTGTTGCCACAATTGTGTCTGCTGCACTGTGCATTGCATGTGATTGAGGCAACTACTGACTTTACTGAGATGATTGATGTCTCACAGCAAACATGCACAGCATGCATTATGCGTAGGTGTGTTACATGTACATGGCCTACACCTCACCTATGACATGCACATTTCATTACCAATATTAAAGTATTAACACACTCACCAGCATGTATTGTCTGCCCTGCTGTCACACCAGAGGGACCTAGAAGAATATGACACAGTTTGTCAGTGGCCACAACTGTGGCATTGCTACTGTGAGTGTGCTAAATGACAGTGGAACAACAGTCAACAGTCACAGGTGTACGGATACTATTCCAAATATCAGTATTGCACATGTTAGGCAGCACAACTGCTAAACACACAGAACACATCTCACATATGCATATTCTAACAATACAGGTAACGGTAGTCTACAGCTAGGGCGTATTACCTGCACGCTCCATGTCATCCTGATGGGTGGCTCCAGCCTCCATGATGACACATTTGTGACACTGTTGCTGCTGTAGGCCAGGAGCCACCATGCTTAGGAGCAGCTCCTCCACTCTGGTGAGGGGGAGGGTGTATGGCCACCCCACCACCTGTGGCAAGCTGTTGCCTATGGATATCAGACGCACCCCGCCGGACATGTCTAATTAAATCACTGCAGTGATGGCGTACCTGCTCATATGTCCGGTTATGCATGCCTATGTCATTTACCTGGCAAACAAGGTCTTGTCACATTGCACTACGGTCATGCTGGTGCTGGCTGACCCTAGAAAAAAGCAGGTTATAGTGCTGCACCAGGCTGTTCAGAATTCCCTGCTCCTCTGCAGCTGAATACGATGGATTACATTGATGAACCATAACCCTGGAAGATGATTAAACGATATGTGTGAGCATGTCATGTGGCACACAACATTATGAAGTACAGATATCACTTAACTGCCATATATAGCATCTATCTGCCTATCAGAGGATACACACATTCAATACCACATAGGTTCATAGGTTCATAGGTTAGTACTAGGCTAACTGCCCTTGCGAGACATTTTAAGCCTAGCCAATTATCCCTTGTGAGACTCAAACCCTGCACCTTGTGTTTGTAAGGCAAACACCTTAACCATTAGGCCACCCTCCCAACCCACAAAGTTCAGTACTAGGCTAACTGCCCCTGCGAGACATTTTAAACCTAGTCAGTTATCCCTTGTAAGACTCAAACCCTGCACCTTGTGTTGGTAAGGCAAACACCTTATCCATTAAGCCACCCTCCCAACCCATATCAGTGCTCAGCCCACAACTTGCTGACAGTGCCTGCAACACTCCATATAACACACCAGTATACACCAGTAGTCGGCACACTGTTTGGGATACAATGCACAACCTCACCCCGGGGGTATATATCAAGCTAATGCATGAAGAAATATGTCATCCAATGCAATGAATGTCATGTACATTTACAGTATTACTGGTAAACCACCCTAGTCTATGATGCCATACCCCTACCTAACATATGTGCACGGTTGTTAATATAGCTGGCATACTGCTGTAACAGAGTATACATGTTGCTAGGTACACACACATACCCTGTAACACACATGTCATTGTGGGCATGGTACAGGCATCATTAAACACACATCAGACATACATACAACACACAGATGTATGCTGACACAGATGAGCATTACCTGTGTACCTTATAGTACTGTGTGCCCCTACTTACAGATACCTATGCCTGTGGTATGTAATCTGTGCAGACTACAGGAAACACACAAGACAGTGTTACCAGGGACTGTGAACATACACCATACTGTGCTGTTTAGGCCTACAGCTTCAGGTAGTGCAACAGTTCATATGTGAGCTGGAGTCACCAGCAGTACCACTTACTGAGCATACATGTATTGCTTCTGCCTACATTGGGACACCACAATTGTACACAAGGAACTACATCACAACATATGCCATCCTACTATGTCTGCATCCCAATAACTGACACATCTTTCTCTGGCCTCACACCTAGGACACAAACTACCATGACAGACACAACCTCACACTAAGCTATCACACCTTTACAAACTTTGCACACAGTCACTGTCGCACTCATTCCACCTCACATAGCAGGTATTGCACTGAGTACATGTGTGTGTGCATTGTGTCATAGGTAGGTAATACGCTATTGGCCCTAGGGCCTAGAGCAGCCTAGCCATATGCTACCCTGGCCTTTGACACACATGTAATGTGATTTCACTTGCTCCTGTCAACTGGATACACAGAGGTGACTCCCAGGGCATATTACCTATCTCCAAAACAATCAACAGGGGTATGTATGACATCTGCTAATGAGGAGCCTTGTTTGTTCATGCTGAGTGGTTTAGTCCAGAGTATGGCATATTTGTAGATAGGAACCTGTACCTCCAGCATGTGCTGTTTAGTGAGGTGACAAGGATTAGGGCCCTAGGTCATGTAGCCCAGAGGAATTGTGAGGTGTTGTCATGGTGGTTGGCTGACTGCTATGGGTGTGACATACCACTGTATGTCCGGCAGTGCTAACCTCTGGGTGGGCAGTATGCAACGCACTCTAGCTGTGGTTTGTGAGTCAGTCTGCATAGGGCATGTGTTTGAGGGCAGTATTACTCTTTGTTAGGTATGTCTGTGGCCTTTCCACTTGCTGTAGTTGTCATGTGAGGTACATACCACATGGGGCATTGTGATGAGTAGAGGGGAACACCAACCTATATTTCCCTAGATGACTCACCTTTTGTGATGACACGTACCACGTAGACAGATTACATTACTACTGTTGTCACTGTGTTTATCAAAGGGGAGCCTACTGTCTACCTGTGTCCCGTGTACCCTTCTGACACCATCAGTGTTAGGCAGGCTACCACCTATGTGGCAGTTACTGCGTAAGGTGTTTTGGAATGGAGTATGGCACTGCGGTATCAACACTGGCGTTCAGTCCATGCCTTGGACAACAGACACCTGTTGCAGTACATATGACCCCGTGTTTCCCTCACTCTTTCTTATATATATATATATATATATATATATATATATATATATATATATGCACATACATACATATATACATATCTATCCATATCTATCCATATCTATACATATCTATCCATATCTATCCATATCTATACATATCTATACATATCCATACATATCCATACATATGCATACATATCTATACATATCTATATATATCTATATATATCTACATATATCCATATATATCCATATATATCTATATTTATCCATATATATCTAAATATATCCATATATATATATCTATATATCTATACACACATATATATGTATATATACATGTATTTATACACATACATGTAAACATCCATTGCTGTACATATAGCTGCACATATAGGCACATATACTGCCCACCTTTCATGGTGGGGATGTCAATTATGCAACAGTTGTGAGACATACGGTTAGGTAATACTATTGCACAATGTTGTGCAGAATGCATTCTGCTGTCCTCAGGCCATATAGCTGTTGCAGGCCTCACTGCCTGTAGCTCAGTCCCACAGCGTTTAACACCACATGACATATACCAGCACTGCTTGCTTTCTGCAATGCCACACACTACAACCTACATACATATGTGCACATAGCAGCCTTCAATAACATACTTATGTCCAGCCTTCACTAACAGTTGCAGTATGTCCCTTGCCCTATGCAAATGTGCATGAACATATAGATACGGACTGCTGCCACATATGGATGATTCACAGTATGTAGAGTACCCTTCAGACACATCTTTCGGATGTCACCAAATACATATCTGTTACATACCTTACCTTTGTATTCCTCACATCCGTCTGTTGTAGGTGTTGTTTTTAAATTTTTTTTTTTTTTTTTTTGGTTTTGTTTCCTCTGTGTGTTCATAGGTTCATAGGTTCATACTAGGCTATCTGCCCTAGGGCATTTATAAGCCTAGCCAGAATGTGTTTGGCTTTCGCCACCCATTTTAAATTTATTTTGCTATGCCCTTTTTTGGGGTTAGTATACTGTGCCTCTGTCTAACAGTGACACAGAAGTGATACCCGGAGTAAACCTACGATCTCCCATCCACTCATCAAGATTCCTCTTGAAGAGAGTCAATGAGGGACTCTGCCTAACCTGGACTGGGATTTTATTCCAGAGTGAAGGGAGCCTCTGGATTATGAATCTGTCCCTCCAGCATGTCCTATTTATTTCAGTGCTGAGGTTCAAGTCTCTCAAGCATGTAGCTTGATGGGATTTAGATTTTCTGAGGTGCAGCATGTCCATTAATTCCGAGTTGGACATGGCTTTATACGTCAGGCACAGATCGCCTCTGAGCAGGCAGTATGCCACTGAGTAGAGCTGGAGTTTCTTTAACCCGGCAGCATATGGCATCTGTTTGAGCCCTTTGATCCTCTTGGTGAGGTACTTTTAGGGTCTTTCCAGTTGCTGCAGGTGTCTGGTACGGTACATCCCAAAAGGGGCATTGTACTCAATTATGGGCCTGATGAGGGATGAGTAAAGAGGCACGATGACCTCCCTTGATCTAGATGTGAATCCCTTCATGATTAGGTGGGCTATATAAAATGTTTTTCTAACCACTTTGGCCACGTGGTTGTCAAATGAGAGATTGCTATCAACTTGGGTCCCCAGGTCCCTAATTACTTCTTCTGTACTTAATGGATTACCACCTATGTGGTATTTTGTGGGCACTTTGTTTTTGCCAAAGGGGATGACTATACACATTTTGGCATTTAGCTTGAGGTCATGGCTCTGGCACCAGTTGTCTGTTTCTATGAGGCCCTTTTGGAGGATGCTTGTGTCGGCTGGAGAGTCGATTATGGCGCCCAGTTTGCAGTCATCTGCGAACTTGGTTGCTGTTTGTTTTTAGCGTCTGTCTCCTTCTGCCTGTTTGTGTCTGTCTGTCTCTGTCTGTCTCTCTCGTGCTCTCTCTCTCTCTCCCAGTTGTTGCAATGATATTATTGCATGTGTGGACAGCAGATACAGGCTGCTTTTCTAGGTATCTGCACATGTGCATGTGATGGCCTCTGCACCAATTGGTGCCCACCATTTAGTAATTGCATGCAGCCTGCTGTGTAGTAATTGCAGTTCTCACTGTGATTTCAGGACACTGCTATAAAATGATAGGTTAGGTAGGCGTAGCCCTTTCAGTTTTGCAAGGTGGGGACCATGCTTGTTTGCTGTGGACACTGTTGTCTCAGTCAGAAGGTTGGTATATGTCTCATATCTGAAGCTGGGTTGTAGCCAGTGAAATGCATGTTGTACTGAAACCTGACCGTTGCTTCTTCCAGTACACTCTTCTCAGTGTGTAGGTTTACTCACACCTCCTAATGCTAACACTGGATACATGGGAGTATGTACTTTCTTTTTGAATTAGAGAATTAACTGGCATACAACAGTAGTTATTGCAATGTATTCCTATGGCTTTCCTGTTTTCCCTTTACATTCACTCATTGTAATGCATGTTATATTTCTTTCAGCACCAAGTTATTGTATATCTGCTGTGGTGTAGTGGTACTTCATGCAGACTGGTGAGTCCAAGGTCCCGGGTTTGAGACTGTCAAGGTTTTTTATTTTGCTGCTGAGCAGTACAAGGGCCTTGTCATACAGAGTGACTAAGGCACTTTTAAGCAGTTATAAGTGGGTTTGCGCGGGTTTGCGCAATGCTTAGCGATGCTAAGCTAAGCTTAGCTTAGCTTATTTTATTTTAACAATACTAAGCCAAGCTTGGCTTAGCTTATCATATCTTAGCAATGCTAAGCTAAGCGCACACATGCGCACACTGGTGCAAACCCGCTTACTACTGTTTACAAGTGCTCACTCCCGCTAACCCCTGCGCTCATTTCTTTGACAGAAAAGTAAATGGGGAGATAGGAATGTGGTGATAAAGGGTGCACAAAGAGTGGAAGACAGTAGGGAAACCAGCTCTGGATGTACAGGATGGGTATGGAGAGGGTCCATAGCTGCCCATTTCTTTACCAGCAACAGCTGTGCATATGCAATACATTAGGAGGGATATTTGAAACCTTCCACCCCTGAGAGAGGAGTGAGGACAACTAAGTGTGTTGTATTACCAATTATGAATATCAGGCACATGCACTGTTTGTGAACTGCTACACTGTCATTCGTACATTACTCACTTCTGAACAGTTTGTGGTTTGTTTGTGTTGACATTAGTACAGTCTGCTCAGGACAACTGGACATATTTCACTACTGTGTATGCCTACCTACACCCTTGGTTGTGCCTGACTACACGGGTATATAGTACCTTTGGGTAGGGGTGCAGAAGTGCAGAGTGCATTATTTATTATCGTGTGATGTTTATCTTACTGAACATGCAGAGTTGCTGTGTACCTGTAAGTCTATAAAGGCTAGTAGTCTGTCTGAGTAGCTCCCACCTGTGGACATATCCAGATGGTAGACAGAGGTCAGCCTAGTATTCTTTGACTGTGCACCACAGCAGTCTTTTCAGCACCTGAACAATGGCATTGTCACAGGTGTTTGCTAGCAGTACATGGCTACATCCTTTGATATTTCTTTGTTGTACTTCTACATAAGGGCATGCTTCTGGGATTCATTCTACAGCTATTTGCAGAGTGTGTAACAGCAGACAAGCTGATATGCCTGTGTGTTTCTGACTCTTCCAGGCCTTAGATACTCTCACGTATATATTTTTACAGCCTCAGGGAAAGGTACATATAACTTGGATACACCTGTGATATATTTCAGACATTTTGCAGTTCAGACTTTGGGGGATTCAGAGCATATGTATTACTACACCTTTTCTGATGTGCAAGCAGTGTCTACTCTCACTTATTGACATTTGTCATTAAGTGAGATTCCCCATCTTTCTGCCTACTGTTAGTACATTTCACAGGGAGTCAGAGGGGCACAGCTAACATTTGTTTACAAATCAGGGTCATCGCTGTAGAGCAGTCACTGTTGGGAGGTCTGGCCTGTGACCTTTGCAAATATGCCAGTGTTTATCCTGCTCTGATACTGTGTGGGGTTTGTAAGGTGCTACTGTAACATTATTCCCTACTAGCATGGCTGATACTCTTTTCACAGTCATGTCATGCAATTCCCCAACACCTGCTGGTTAAGGCCCACAGAACAAGATTTGTGTTATGCCATTCCTATTTTCCCTTTACATTCACTCATGGTAATGCATGATATATTGCTTTCAGCACTAAGTTATTGTATATCTGCTGTGGTGTAGTGGTACTTCATGCAGACTGGTGAGTCCAAGGTACCGGGTTCGAGACTGACAAGAGTATTTTATTTTGCTGCTGAGCAGTACAAGGGCCTTGTCATACAGAGTGACTAAGGTGCTTTTAAGCAGTTGTAAGCGGGTTTGCGCAACGCTTAGCAATGCTTAGCTAAGCGCACACAAGCTCACACTTGCGCACCCCGTTAACTACTGCTTAAAAGTGCTTACTCCCGCTAACCCCCGTGCTAATTTCTTTTAAAGAAAAGAAAATGGGGAGATAGGAAAGTGGTGAAAAAGGGGGCACAAAGAGGGAAAGACAGTAGGGAAACCAGCTCGGGATGTGCAGGATGGGTGTAGGGAAGGTCCATAGCTGCCCATTTCTTTACCAGCAACAGCTGTGCATTTGTTTGAAATTTGGTGTGAAATTTGAAACCTTCCACCCCTGAGAGATGGGTGAGGACAACAAAATATGTGGTACTGCCAATTAGAATTATCAGTTTACATGTCCAGCGGACATGTGTGTGAATTGGGCAGCTATGTATGGGGCGTAATTTTTTTGTGGGAACAGATTGCCCTTTTTTTATTTTTTTTTTCAGGTGAGAGTGGAATGTGAGGTAGAAGAAGTAGGTATATTTGGGGAGGTAGGTTGGGGAGGTAAACAGACAAGACAAACAAGATGCATACAGGGGTGGAGTTTGACACATGGGGTGGGTGAACACAATTGATGGGGAAGGATGTTTGGAAATCGCAAGCCCATGAGCCCACAGATGGTAACAGTGGAACTGAGATCCCCACCCATGGGCAGTCACCACTGCACCTTCACAGCCCCGAGGGTGGCTGTGCTGAGGGCTGTGTAGGATGGGCATACTCACCCGAGAGAGATGCACCATTGTTGCCTCGAGCTGGCGTAGGGGATCAACAACTGAACGCTGGATCTCCCTACGCACCACAGCCCGGACCCTAGCAAGGGTGACAGGTGGCCCTCCTCCGCCCATGCTTGCACTGGGGGGATGAGACCCATCCCCTGCAGCTCTTCCACTCGAAGGTGGCACAGGACCAATGGAGGAGGGGAGCCCAGGCTGGGCACCAGAGCTGCTGGTGCCAGGTGCACTCGCCAACTGAGGAGGGACAGGTGGGTCCGCTGGGACCGGCCTTCTCATACATTCTGTAATTAGGTGTGTTTAATTACAACATAAACAACAGCATTCCAGATTAGTTGTAACAGCATGCAGTAATATTCCCATTAACCCAACACACCAAGGTTCCAACAGTTGAACAGCAAGCATAACACATGCATATATTGAACGACAGTGGATATTCCAACAGCATGCAGGGATGTTTGGTAGCAACAGGCCACCATGAACATGGTGCTTGAACAGGGCACATGCATCAACATAAATGCAAATATTTATAAAACAATAGGACATATGTCCCAACAAATATTTAAGGTTACACATACCCATTGAGGTGTGGAATTGCATGGTTTATGCACATATGGTAGGGTGTAGAAAAACCTCGGTTAACATCTTATAATGACCTTTTAGTCTACACTACATTCCCAGTGACTGCAAGTGTATATCCCCTACCTGTATTATTACACTTGCCACCATACATTAGGTTGTGTCATGGGTTTGGCTAGTTCAATATATGCCTGACCTATATCTGACATACTAACTGTCCAGGATGCAGATGTTACTGCTACATATTTCTTGTTTGCATTTATATTTCTTTATCTACATATCTGGGATGTTTTCACATGACATTTTCACTTCGATTTGTACAGAACCCTGCATTTCTTGACACACACTCACATTTCTGGTGAATAGTTACATGCTACATGTGTGCTAGGTTTACTTATTCATGCCAGCCAGTAACTGACTATTGTGGACTGTATATATGTTTCACAGCTACTAGCACTTCCATCACCCACTTTATATGGGACTGCATAACTCTGGGTTGCCAGCACATTTTCAAACAGTACTGTTTGTATAATGCAAGGGTACAACAACATTTCAGACTCTGTGACACAGACACACTCTGGGTTTTAGACCTTTATTAATGACATTGCACACTTTTCCACAGGCTCACTCCTTTATTTGTTTTAACGGTGTTTATGGCAGACATGTTCAAGACATATTATACCTTTATTAATAGGTTAGAACAATCTTTTTTCAGGCTCACTCACTTATGTTATATGACAGTGCCTGCAGAGATATTATTCCAGACATATGTTACCTTTCTTAATAGGTTCATAGGTTCATACTAGGCTATCTGCCCTAGGGCATTTATAAGCCTAGCCAGAATGTGTTTGGCTTTCGCCACCCATTTTAAATTTATTTTGCTATGCCCGTTTTTGAGGTTAGTATGCTGTGCCTCTGTCTAACAGTGACACAGAAGTGATACCCAGGGTAAACCTACGATCTCCCATCCACTCATCAAGATTCCTCTTGAAGAGAGTCAATGAGGGACTCTGCCTAACCTGGACTGGGATTTTATTCCAGAGTGAAGGGAGCCTCTGGGTTAAGAATCTGTCCCTCCAGCATGTCCTATTTATTTCAGTGCTGAGGTTCAAGTCTCTCGAGCGCGTAGCTCGATGGGATTTGGATTTTCTGAGGTGCATCATGTCCATTAATTCCGGGTTGGACATGGCTTTATACGTCAGGCACAGATCGCCTCTGAACAGGCAGTATGCCACTGAGTAGAGCTGGAGTTTCTTTAACCGGGCAGCATATGGCATCTGTTTGAGCCCTTTGATCCTCTTGGTGAGGTACTTTTGGGGTCTTTCCAGTTGCTGCAGGTGTCTGGTAAGGTACATCCCAAAAGGGGCATTGTACTCAATTATGGGCCTGATGAGGGATGAGTAAAGAGGCATGATGATGTCCCCTGATCTAGATGTGAATCCCTTCATGATTAGGTGGGCTATATAAAATGTTTTTCTAACCACTTTGGCCACGTGGTTGTCAAATGAGAGATTGCTATCAACTTGGGTCCCCAGGTCCCTAATTACTTCTTCTGTACTTAATGGATTACCACCTATGTGGTAATTTGTGGGCACTTTTTTTTGCCAAAGGGCATGTCTATACACTTTTTGGCATTTAGCTTGAGGCCATGGCTCTGGCACCAGTCGTCTGTTTCTATGAGGCCCTTTTGGAGGATGCTTGTGTCGGCTGGAGAGTCGATTATGGCGCCCAGTTTGCAGTCATCTGCAAACTTGGTCAGCCACAGTCCTTCCGTGTTGGCCTGTACCTCCGAGAAATATATACCGAACAAGAGAGGTCCCAGGACTGAGCCTTGTGGGACACCACTTGTAACTGGTTTGGAGTCTGACATGGCTCCAGCAATTCTAACCATGTGGGTTCTGTCCTTGAGCCAATTTGCAATCCATCTAGTGACATAGGGGTTTATATTTAAGCTGGTGAGCTTATCTATAATGCCAGTGGGGTATTGTATCGAAGGCTTTGCGAGGTCCAGGTAGGCTGTGTGGACCACCTTCCCTCGTCAATGGCCTTGGTGACTGTTTCAAAGAAATCAACCAGGTTTAAGAGGCAGGATCTGCCCTTAACAAAGCCGAACTGGGTAGGATCCAGTGTTTGTAGGTCCCCAATATCTTTATTTATGAGGTCCATGATGATCCTTTCCATAGCTTTGCAGACCAAGCTAGTCAGGCTTATGGGGTGATAGTTTCCAGGATCCGTTGAGGCACCACCTTTATGGAGAGGGACCACTGTTGCTGTACGCCACTCTTTGGGCACATATCCTGTAGTAAGGCTGAGATTGAACAGTAGTTTTATGTTTGGGTTTAGCTCTTCTTGGAGTTCATGTAGGACGCAGCCGGGACACCGTCTGGTCCCATTGATGCTGTGTTTTTGCTTTGGAGAGGGCGGCTCTTACCTGAGCATCTGAGATGTCAGGGGCAGCACTCTGCTGGGATAGATATTTGCCCTTTTGGTGGGAGAAGTTTGCGCTGAACCTGTCAGCTAGGATGTTGACAATGTCTGTGGGTTTGGTGTATTTTTTGTCATTTTGGACTAATTCTGAGCATATCTGGGAATTACCACCCAGGTTCCTAATATAACTAAAGAAAGCCTTGTGATTATCCTTAGTGTCCTGTGCAATTTTTCTCTCGAAGCTGGCCTTAGACAATTTTATGTGTGCCCGTAGTTTTTTGCTAATACTGATCAGTGATGCCTTCCCTTTTTGGGATTTTGCTCTATCATTTACTAGCTTCCTCCTTCTATTGTATAGTTTGTTTATGGCTGGGGTCCACCAGACAGGACGTCTGCCTTTGGAGGATTGGGTCTTGGTTTTATTTGGGATCGGATGATCCACGCATTCCTGAAGGTGTTCATAGAATGCATTTATAAAGGATTCTGCGGTCTGGGCCGTATTTTCCACAGGCCCGGGGGCTTTGAAGGATTCCACCTCAGTTTTGAGGAGTGTGAAATTTGCTTTAGAGAAGTTTTTCACTGTGGTTTTCTGGGCAGGGGGTGGGATCGGGATGTGAATATCCAGTGAGATTAGTTTATGGTCTGATCTTACCAGTGAGGGATACACTTCTGGTCTGGAGCATAGAGTCCCCATGTTGGTAATGATCAGGTCCAGTATGTTTTCCCCTCTTGTGGGAGTGGTAACAAGTTGTTCCATAGCATTTGAGTTTATAAATTCTAGGAACCTTTGGGCTAGGGTGTTGGAGCTAGAGTAATGCTCCCAGTCTATGTTTGGGTAGTTGAAGTCGCCCAATATAATGGTGTTTGGAGAGACCTTCATATTTTCCAGTGTTCTCAGGAAGGTTGAGTGGGGTTCCTGGGTTTGGGAGGGTGGTCTGTAGCAGGCTATAAATTGGAAGGCAGTTTTACCCACTGTTAGTTGCACATGGATAGTCTCTGATGCTTCGTGCTTTGCCACCAACCTGGAGGTGTGGGTATCTTTGATGAATATCGATACTCCCCCTCCTTTTGTGGTTCGGTCCAAGTTTTGGGGCCGAAAAGCATGGTATGAGGTATAACCTGGTAGTGCTGGGGTGCTCTCGGGAGCCCTGAACCAGGTTTCTGTTACTGCACAGATATAGATGTTCTCTATGCTAAGGAGAGTTTTGAGTGCATGCATCTTGAGGTTTAGACTTCTGGTGTTGAGTAGCATTACTCTTAGTTTCTTATCCCTTGTGATACCTATGGAGGTGGGTTTGTCTTTTGAGCCTTGCCTAAAAAAGGCACTATGGGGGTAGCAAGAGCCTTTGCCAATATCCGAAAGCCCAGGGGTGACAGGTGCAAGCCATCCCTAGCGAAGCATCGTGGCTTGTCGAGCATATCATCCCAAGCTGACAGGCATTGGATCCCCTTTGAATGACACCAGTACTTAAGCCAATTGTTGAAATTGATCATCTTGTCTTCATATTGTGGCATCATTCTTGGTGAGGGTAAGATGCTACTCAAGGTCAGGGTCATACCGGCCTGGGCTACATGCTCAGAGAGCTCCTTTATGTCTCTTTTCATGTAGTCCAGGAGGTACATCTCAGGTCATTCACACCAGCATGGACAATGACTGAGTCATATTTGTACTTGCCTTGGAGTGACCTGAGTGCTTGTGTTATGTGGCGGATCCTAGCACCCGACAGGCTGCTCACCGTGACCCTCTCCTTGTTCAGCCTGGTGAGCGGGATGTCAGTGTGCCTGACGATAGAGTCACCTATTACAAGTGTATCAGGTGTGTTGTTTAGTCTTAAGGGCTGTGACTGTTTGGCACACTGGCTTTGTGAGATATGTGTTGCACGTGTTTTGTTTTGGGGTAGCGGCTGCTTGGGTGTCTGCTTTGGAGGTCTCTGCTGCTTCGGCAGATCTTTATTTAGAGCCTCAAAGTATGTTTTGTGTGATTATGTGTTTGGTTTGCTGTCGTGGTAGGTCTATGTGAGACTGGAATTGTAGTGAGTGTGGTTTCCTTCTCCTCCTGACTGGTTATGCCAGTACTGAGTTGAGAGAGCTTAGACTCCAGTTTGGCTATATGGTTGCATCTCTCACATGTTTTGGAATTTGTTGGGAGGAGGAGAGGGTTGTCTGTGTACATGAGGCAGTTGTAACATTGCCTCAAGATTCCCAGATTCACCAGCTGGACCGGAGAGGAGATTGACAACTCACCTTTGGACATGCTAGAATAATATTGGGAATTCCTTAATAATTGAAAACCAGGACCAGTGGGGAGTGAGGGTGTAGTGCTTTTAATTTTTAGTGCTGACTTATATAATTGCTTTAGTGAGCAAGTGCCAGGTAACTTAAGTGCAATGTGTTACAGGTAACTTAAATGCAAAAACGACAAACAGTAACTTTCTTTCAAGTGAAACAAGGAAATAAGTACAGTAAGCAATGCAGATATCACTAGTGATCCACAGAAGCACTGAGAAGCCGTGTATTAGGTGGAATTAGCGTTCCAGGGAAAAAACAAGCAAACAAACAACAAGCATATAAACAAAACTAGATTCAGCAGGCCTGGATCTAGTCTATGCTACAACAAACAAGGTGTACCAATTTCAGTAAGATACAGTTCAAATATTCAGGCACTATAAACCTTTAACCAGAAATTCCCAGCTCAGAAGGGCAGAGTCCAGCCTCTTCTCCCACAAGAGTGCAGACCACAAACCTTCTTAATGTAAAATAACTGGCCTGAAGCCCAAGTGCTTAAACCAGGACTAATACACTTTAAGAATAACAGACACTGGGCTCTCAATCAGCAGTTCCCAACTTAGAAGGATGAAAGCTACCTGTCCTGCCACCACAGTGCATGCCACAAACCTTCCTAATGTATAACAACTGGTCTGAAGCCCAAGTGCTTAATCCAAAAGACTTAGAATGATAGCTACACTTTAATCAAGTTACTACTAAGCAGTAATAAATACAATTGAATACTTTAGAGAATGCCTGGATTAGTGCTCAAGTTACACAAACAAAGCTAGATCCAGCAGGCCCGAATCCAGTCTATGCCACAGCAAACAAGGCGCACCAACTTCAGTAAGAAGCAATTCAGATATGCATGCACTATAAGCCTTTAACCAGAAATTCCCAGCTCAGAAGGGCAGAGTCCAGCCTCTCCTCCCACAAGAGTGCAGACCACGAACCCTCTTAATGTAAAATAACTGGCCTGAAAGCCCAAGTGCTTAAACCAGAATTAATACACTTTTAGAATAACAGACACTGAGCCCTCAATCAGCAGTTCCCAACCTAGAAGGATGTAAGCTACCTGTTCTTCCACTACAGTGCAGACCACAAACCCTCTCAGTGCAAAACAACTGGTCCGAAGCCCAAGTGTTTAAACCAAAAGGCTTAGAATGAGTTACACCAAGCAGTAATAAATACAATTGAGTACTTTTAAGATGATGCAAAAGTAAAAAAAAGTAGGTGGAAACACAAGTACAGTAAAAGCAGATTACATTTTTTTTTTTTTTCTGAATAAGTGCTGAGATCAAAGAAACAGATTTGAGTGCTGAAACTAGAAAACTGGCTAGTTATAAGAAAAAAAAACTAAGCTAGAAGGCTTCCCTGGGTTACTACACTCTTTTTCTGCCTCTCTGACGTTTTTATCTGACAGTACATGCAGAGGACTTATTCAGGCAATTCTATGGCTGTTTTATTGGACTACAACACTTTCTTTCATACTCTCTCCCATATTTTATATAACAATACATGCAGAATAATCACTAACCTGCCTGGTGGTGCAGCCTTAGCAGCCTATCAGCATAGGCTTGCTGATTTGTAGCACGGTCACCTGCAGCTGTAAAGTAAATGAAGGGACATTGAGACATACCTATCTGTTATACATACTCCA